>NC_082390.1:3687844-3730344 GCF_031168955.1 Gadus macrocephalus | reverse complement strand
GTGGGGTGGAGCTGGGTAGGGTGGAGGTGACCAAAGCATGCTGGAGGTGGAGTTGTGTTCGGTGAAGTTGGATGGTGTAGCAAACCCGGTCCGATGAACCGAATGCCCCGCAGCGCGCCAGTGGGTGCCCTGCGGGGCATAACGGAGACGAGGCATCGTGCCTCCTCTCGGACCAGATGCTGGGCATCACTGCAGTCCACCGGCTGTCAGATCTTCATAAACTCTTGCTGGTTATTCCACTCCAATTAAGCCCTGGACAAACCGAGTCGAGGGGGGTGAACGGCCCCGCGCTGGCAGCCAAAAAGACCCTCGTCTGATCCCTACGGAGCATCAATCCGCTGCCGCCGTGGCACGGAATCTGGAGTTTAGCTGGCGTCGGCCGCGCTCGCTGTGATCAGCTCGTCTGAGGACGCGGTGGAACCGCTCGTCCGGTCGCGTGTACGTACGTACTCCTGTACAGATCTGCGTCATCGATTGCCCCCCTGCTGACTTCTCCCTGCGCCAGCGTTCGTTTAGATGTCACGCGACGCTATATGAATGGAGACATGAAACTGCCGGCTTTGGGGGATGATTTGCGCACATCGCTCGTGTCACAGTGGATTAGAGTAACAACTGAACGTACTCAAAGTGAACTCTTTCACGCAACGTCGGGCCAAGTCATCGTTTTTTTCAGGCACAGATGTTAAACGTTGGATCAGACTAAGGAGCTGTGGGGTGACTGGCTCCTTTATGTCTCTCTCTCTCTCACGCACAGCAGATTTCCCAGATCGGTTGCAGGGTGATTGAGTAATTAACGCATCCCTCTACAGATAAGATCAAATAAGTGGTACATCGCTAATCCCAGACTGGAGATTTGGGGCGAGTAATGTCGAAGAGTTGTGACTTGTCGAGTCCCCCATCTCTATACTAACGTTCCTCCATTGCCTCGCACCCTGTCTTCACCTACCCTCCCTCCCCACCTCTCCCTCCGTCATCTCCACCCCTCCCTTCGTCCTATCCTTCCTTCCTCCACCCTCTCCTCCCCTCTTATCATCCTGTCCACCCCTCCCTTCTTCCTGCCCTTCCCTCCCTCCATCCTCTTCTTTCCTCCCTCCTTCCTCTCCACTCCTCCCTCCTTCCTCTCCTTCCCCCCCCTCTGTCCTCTGCCCCCCTCCCTCCGTCCTCTCCACCCCTCCCTCATGTCAATGTATCCCCCCCCCCCCCCTCCCCCCCGCACACAGGAGATCTTAAATCTTCCTCAACTGTTTGCATTTACTTTTTTTCTTGTTTAGCTTCGTTCCCTTCATTCGCTCCTCCTCTAGCGTTATGTATACGTTCACTTTACTTGTATACGTCGGCTATGCAATACGATACACACAGAGACAGACACACACACACACACACACACACACACACGTAGGGAGAGGCGTTACCCATCGACCTACTCTTGAATCAACAGTGATTAGTTCTGGGTTATCTGTACGGGAACGTGCAGCACGTCAGCGGTAGGATGGGAGTCGGATGCTGATGATCGACTCAATGTTGAGCTCGGCGATCAAATCCCGTCACGGAAAATTGGTCGGGCTTTCTTTTTTCCCCTCTTGCCACGTTGGCCGGCGCAGCGTTGAAAAATGCAGAATTTCTCACAGGCCGGTGTCATTTTGTGTTCTCTAACTTAAGCGAGCATTACAATGGGACTGGGAGCCTTAACTCATGTGACACGAAGCAAATCCAGTCAATTTGCAGACTTTTCCCCATCCCGTGGGATTTACGGAGGGAAAAGAGCGAACAGGCTTAAGTGAGCCCTGTTTTTATTTATTTATTCTTGTATTCCATAAATATAGCTTCCTCGTTTCAGTCCAAACATTTGGATGGAGCAGCAGGGGCCTACTGCAGTGAACCATCTGTGGTACAAAAAGCCCACTTAATAACATATGGAGTATGATACGCATGAAACAGCCGCCGGACGCTTGTGTGTGAGCCTATTCTGAAAGCTCCACACAGAGAGACGCCAGTTTCTTTGTGTTTATCTGCAGAATCACTCTATATAAATAATCGCCCGTTATGGCTTTGCATTCTGATGTCATGACCGTTCCACTGCCTCTGTGGAAGGGGAACTGGTTTGGACCACTCTCGGGGGGGCCCTGCCAGGTCAGTAGGAGTTCAACAGCTGAACGAGTTTAGCGTGGCGAGAGACGCACAGGTGGTCATTGGGCTAACTCGGCGGAGATAAAAATGTATCAGGTCCGGAAACACAAGCATTTTAATTCCAAGCGGGATGAGATCCTGTTTAATGGATTAGGTTCTCCTCGATACGTCCCCTCTCTTTTCCGTACTTAACTGCACATCGCTTGATGTCTCTCTCAGAACCGTTCCCTGTCCTACTCTGAGCGGGCAGACGTCACACTGGGGTTCAAACTTTCGCCACGTTGTTGTGCACTCGTGAATATATCAGAGGCTACAAGACATATTCTAATGTGGAGGGCGCATGGGGAACATTGGGAATTAGGCTACGTGTATCTCGCTATGCTCATTATCAGATAAACAATGGACCTGGGGTAGGAATAATAAATAAATAAAACACCCTGATGATTAATGGATGTGGGGGGGGGGGGGGGGGTTTGTTACTGTGTTTGCACTCTGAACCACCCCCACCCACACACCCACCTGGTGTATTATGTCACCATGGTAACAGGCACAAAAATAAAAGTTTTTTTTTTCATGCGTTGAATTTGTGTGTGTCACGTCCGGGTCTCGTGTTGTGTTCCATGTCGTGTACAAGTGGCCGCTCATGAGATCAATAACACCAACATCTGCACGGCTCAAATTGAGGAGATTAGTGTGTGTGTGTGTGTGTGTGTGTGTGTGTCTGTGTGTGCGTGCGTGCGTGTGTGTGTTTATGTGCATGTGTGTGACTTTATGAGGGCGCATGTGTGTTCACGCTTGACAGTGTGTACGCGTGAAAGTGCATGTTTGCGAGCCTGGGTGTGTTAGTGTGTGTGTGCGTGTGCGTGTGCATGTGCGTGTGCGAGCATGTCTGTGCATAAGTGTGTGTTGGTGGATCCGCTGGTTCGAGGTGATACTGCTTGACACCCCACCCCCCCACTCCTACCCCGCCTCTCTAAACACGCTGGTGTCAGGACTGACAAAAATGCGTCACTTGGCCCCGAGCCAAACAAGGATCCGAGAGTGTTTGGAAAAACGCAGCGTGAGATAAATCTGCCTCCTCTTTGCCGTCGCCTCTTTCCAACAAAATGTTCCTCGCCTCCGATGTTGTGACATCACACAGAGCGCCAACAGCCACGGAGAACGTGTGGGAACGTGCCAGCGGCGTAGGCCAGCCCTGGTGTGAATTGAGGCCCTCAATGTCCACAGGAGCCGCGTTGATCCATGAATGCATGTTTTTCTCGTTCGCACAGAAAGGATTATGCATATGTACGTGTTGCATATACGCGGGTTCAATCGGATCTCGTGTGTAAGCGTGGTTCCGTTTAACACGGTGCATCATGGATATACCTAACGCAGTGTCCCTGTGGGCCTATGCAAATTACAGTAAACGCTCTCCATGAAAGGGGTCCTGTACCGTGGAATTTGCGCTAATCTGCTCGGTGAGCTGCCTGCGCGGGTGGTTGAATGAAACTGAGACCACCTTGGTATTACAGAAGATGGGACAGAATATCAGCATTGATAACCTTTCTAATTAGGGGGCTATCTCCCTGGCTTCCCCCTTCCTCGCTATGGCGGATGATAACCTCAAGCTCTCTGATTGGCTTGGTTCCCTCGAGTCGCCGGGTAGATTATGGATTTTCTACAATGGAGGTGTAACCTAGTTTGACTTCGTGGTTTGTGCAGCAGATGCTCCACAGACAAATTGACCGAGACACGGCCAACTACGAGTGCTATTACCCTGAAGTCAAGGTAACATAGACTAAGACCTACCTTTAGAGGTTAATACGTAAATAACCTGTAACATTGAGCCCCGCATCGACGCCATGAAAGGGCTAGCTTCAGGATCTGCTCATTGTTGGACCGGTTTTATCCGGTTATATATCTTCAAAGAAAATTAGCACTCTTGCTATAATCCTTGAGCTCTAGATCACAGTGGACGTTCATGTTCATTGTGATTCAGTGATGTGTGTGTGTGTGAGGGAATAAACAAGCCTTTTAACCTGAAAGACTCCCTGGGTTTCTCCCAGCTTCTCCATCACACCATGCTCTCTGCAAGGCACATCCTGCTAGAGTTATTATCTAAAGTCTGTGAACTGCGAGGAACAGGGACACTGATGGCCCACACACGGAGCCCATTTAGGCCAGACAATGTAAACAATGAGGTCCTTCAAGCAGGAGTTGTTTGAGTCTATCTGGAAGTCAGGGTTGGGTCAAAGGGCATCTAGCAGTATGCTCTAATGTTGCTTTAGCCTCCGCCTGTCATTTATACACGCAAGCTTTCACTCGATGCCCGGGTGTCTTATGGGAGTTACAGTTTTTTAAGGAGAAACAAGAGCTGGGCCCAGATGGTGTGTGTGTATATGCACGGCGTACCTTCCTATTGCCTTGTTTGCTATTACCTTAGCCTTTGCTTAAACAAAGAACCATTGATTGAACCTATGACGTTAAACGGGCCGATGTTGTGTTACTTGGGGGTCATATAATACACACAAGACAAGACTTTTCTGTTTAGTGTAGCAGAAAGTTTAGACTGAGAATTCCTGCCGAGTCGTCAGATGTTAAATAACTTAGCGGTGAATCTGTCCAACGAGAGACCGGTTTTTCTCATATCCCAATCGGAGTATGGAATACTCCTCAAATAACCCCCCAAGCCTCTGAGGTTTTTCTTTCTTTGTGCTGTACAACAGAACTTTTGAACACATTTCAACGCCTCACATTCCTCCATAATATGGATGACTTTACTTCTACTGCACTGTTTGAAAGCAGGTTACAAGGTGCTTCCCGAGACGATAGAGCAACCTGCGATCCAATGCAACACGTCTATGGTGAGATCACACAGTCAGACCAGCACCTGCTGCAGTTCATTGAAGCTAATAGTCTGGGCCCCCAGGGGTACACCGTCATGTTTATATTTCAGATAAGAGCCCAGAATGGAATACATGCAGGAGAAAATTCTCATTATCACAAAACTGCCAATTTCTCTGTAAGCAGGAATTATGCATGAGCAGATGTCTCGATATGAAAAGCATTTCTGAGATTCTTTGTTTATTAATTTATTTATATACAGCAGAGTCTGGATTAACCGTTTTTTTGGTTTGGACCAAAAATCGGGTCCAGATTGACTGTTATCCTCGCTTTTTACCATTAAAACAAATATCAAAACTTGAAAGCAACGCACGCATACACACATACACACACTAAGCGGTCATAAAAGGCTCAAATGGAATCACAGTTTATCTCCCTGTAAGCAGCCCTCAAGACTTCTACCTAATCAATAACACAATCAACTCTAGATAGATATTGTCGTTATTAACTACAGTTGCTTCATAATCCAGCCGGCCCATGTGGTCCTTTTATAGAACACCCACGTTGCTATCTAAATTGCATCTGGTAAGAAAAAAAAAAATAGAATAAACAAATAAACAAACATTCTCTTTCATGGAAAGCGTGCCCAGTTATCACACGAGGAGCCCAGAACCGTGTTATTGGAGAAATGGATCAAATAAACCCACGCGTGCGACGCGAAACGGGGAAACGTCACCAGCTTCCGCAAAATTCATCCGAGATCTAATTCCGATCCAGGCGAGTTAAGCTAAGTTGGTTAGCGACGTGGCTGAAGCTTGGAGCTGAAATCAAACTGTCAACTGTGTTCCTTACCTAATATAGACAAAGACGGAGCAGTGGCGGGAGAAAAGATGGAGGGGTGACGGTGAGGGGGGGGTGACGGGTTGGAATACCCGGAGTGCTTTGCAATTATTACGCGTTTCAAAGAATGCCGGCGGATAAATCCTGCGTTCCACTTTGTTTCTCTGATAAGAAACAGGGAAAACATGCACCTGGGGCGAGGGGGGCAGCTTCTAATCAAATCCACGTCTCTCATGTTTGTTTTTCACCTGCAAATGAATGGGAATTTACCCCACAAGCCCCATCTGATACCCACAGGACAAAACACATTAGCCACACACATGGGTATGTTTGAACACTAGACAAGGACATTGATTGTGTTTGGGTTTGGGTTTGGATGTTATATTATGTACGTTATATATATATATATATATATATATATATATATATATATATATAGAACGTTAGCAGTCTGTTGGCCAGAATATGACTCACCCCACATTCTCAATATAGCTAGCAGCTAATATGAGGACTTCCTCCCTTACCAAGTGGCCTCGCTAGCCTATGACTCATAACCCAGAGGCCAGTGCAGTTAATAAGGAGACATCTGACTGCTAACATTTAAGCAGCTCCACTTAGCTTATGACACTGAGAACCTGCTATCATTAGCATTTGCGCTCCAGAAGTGTCCTTCTTCACCTCGAGCTGTGACTGTGTATCGAATTAGATCCGCATTATAATGTTTTTGTTTATTGTGAATATCCCCATTGCGTCTTTTGCATTGTTACATTCATAAAAGTAAGTAGATGTTTGACTTTTTTGCAAATTCAATGTCAAATGAACAGCTGGACTCTTTAGATCTTTCTAATTCACATCAATGCTCTGTTAAATGGAATAACATTTATCAGTGTTGATATTGTTTGCAAATCGCGGCAGTTTGTGTTGGGGCAAAGAGCACAGTACTGGAACGAGCCAAACGGATTGGAAAAGATATGAATATAGAAACAGACCGGGGAACCCACAGAGGGAGGAAATGCTTCACATGGGACTGGAAGCGCAAGGGGGGGGAGGGACTCTGTGTGTGTGTGTGTGTGTGTGTGTGTGTGTGTGTGTGTGTGTGTGTGTGTGTGTGTGTGTGTGTGTGTGTGTGTGTGTGTGTGTGTGTGTGTGTGTGTGTACAAATATGTGTGTGTGTGTGTTTGTATGTGTGTGTGTGTGTACAAATATGTTTGTATGAATATGTGTGTGTGTGTGTACGAATATGTCTGTGTGTACGAATGTGTGTGTGTGTGTTTAGGAATATCTGTGTGTGTGTATACATATATATATGTGTGTGTGTGTGTGTTTGTGTACGAATATATGTGTGTACAACTGTGTGTGTGTGTGTGTGTGTGCGTGTGTGTGTGTTTACGAATATGTGTGTGTGTGTGTGTGTGCGTGTGTACAAATATGTGTGTGTGTGTGTGTGTGTCTGTGTGTGTGTGTGTGTGTGTACCCTTTTGGGTGGACGACCGCTCAAGCTGCGGTCCCAGTGTTCACGGCGTTGATGATGTTCACGGCGTTGATGATGTCATCGGCGTACCATTCCGAGCCCTAAAATAACCACAGGAAGCGATCCTTCCCGTGGCGTTCGGTGTGGGTGACGGTACTGCTACAGTAGCGTGGGGGAGGGGAGGGGAGGGGAGGGGAGTAGGGAGCCGTAATGGGAAGCTTGATACTTAAAACCAAAGTCCCCCTTTGGGAAGGCAGTCCAGCTCTTTACCCTCGAGTCTGTCTGCGCCCGTATACTCCAGAGCCAGAGAAGTACACTCACGGCGGACTGGCTGTGTGCTTACAGTGGGTGATTCCCAGGATAGGAGGGTCTAGTGGTTAAGTGGTTAGTTAGGGTGTTTGACTGCACCAGACGAAGTGTCTCTCTTCAAACCCCCAATGCCCTCAGTCGGCCTGTGGCAGTCCTTGGGCAATATGCCCTCAGCCCCTCCCGGACTGCTCATTAATAACATGGATCCAAATGGCTTTCGATAAGAATGTCTGCCAGATCAATATATCATCATAATGTAACGTCAGGATGGATCGAGACAAGGACTGGATCGCTGGACAGATACACCCAGGAAACCAACAGAGGGGATACAGAATACGCATGATTCATCAAGAGTTTTATTTGTCAAATGTTTATCGGTGAAACACGTGGTCATACAAAACAAGTACACCACATTAGTAATAAATATAGGACAGAGAGAGAGGTCCGTTGACATGATTTAATTAAGTCTTTGGGCCTGGTTTGGTCCTTTGCACCAGGTCGGTCAGTGTTAACTGGCCCCTAGAGACACTAACGGATCATGGGTGACCCAGAGACCTTCTGTCAGGGTGTAACCAAATGCGTTTAAGAGCATTTTCTAGATTCTCCGCGGGTCAAATCTCTCTGTCCCGTCACCACAGATGAGAGGGGATGGTTTGATGTAGCGTGGAAGACAACAAGGTTTGGAACAGAGAGTACATGAATGGAGAGAATGTATTGCCTTTTTTTATTAATATTATGACTATTATTACAATTTTACAATTTGTCATTTAGTTGTATATTGAGTCATTTGATTTAGCCAATTTATTTGCACATAGCAACTTTTTTTGTGTGTATCAGCATTAATTAAAGTGAATTAATGCACCCTTAAGTCTCACCGTAATACAGTTCTAATATCTGTAGCCCGTTAGTAATAATAATATTAATAATCAGTTTTTTATAGCGCTTTCCTAAGTGCTCAAAGACGCTTTACAAATAAGAAAGGAATACATACAGACAGTACAGACAATCAAACAAAAGGGAAAGAATAAACACCACCACAACAATAGGCAACGCATTAAGAGAGTGGGAGAGAGTGGAAGATGGCGGAGGGTGATTTGTCCAATGTTGTAGGTGGTCCTGAAGAGATGGGTTTTTAAGTTGACTTTTGAATAAACAGAGAGTATCAGAGTTTCGGACGGCCAGAGGGAGTTCCAGAGGGTAGGGGCGGCGATGGCGAAGGCTCTGTCCCCCAGGGGTGCGATACTTGGTCTTGGTGATGGAGGTGAGAATGTTGGCATCAGCGGAGCGTATGTCATTTAGGATCAGATATGGCTTAAGAATCACGCTTTTGTGGACATTTGGTGATCGAACCCACTAGCTTTTGCACCCCAGGTGTCAGCATTACCCTTCTACCCTGGTATATATACGGCAATGTCGGAGGTTTGCAACCAGTGATTAGAAAACACATTTCAAGTTGCGTTTCATACACAACACATGAAATGGGTGAAACAAATCATGACATGAAAGAGTACTTGTCTATATGCATATATATTCCATTTTTAAAAGACTGAGGCAACAAGGACTCATCCTTGAACAGAGCCGCCTGCAAAAAAGAAGTGGGTTGGAGAGAGATACATTTTCTGTGTTTCTACGTATACTATATGTGTTTCTACGTTTGTGTGGGTCTTTCCTCCAGAGCCTAAAATTGGTTTGTTCTCACGTCCGGCCTGATCATTCTATCCTCTTAATGCGGCTGGAGTATAAGTGTTTATCCATTTAAGAACATATATACGTTTACATTGATGCATCATTTTTGCTATACTCATGATATGCTTCAGTACAAAGCAGAAAAGCTATGTCGCCAAAGATTGTAGACTTCTTTCTCACCCTCCAGAATACGTTTCACACTTTCAAACGTATTCCTTCTGCTACAGCAAGATGCTGTTTCCCTTTGCTTTTTTCAGTTAGAGCTTTCCTCATTTGGATCCCATCCTCGGCTTAAAGTACGTGTTGAATATATTATCCTTGAAAGTGTTAAGGTATGTAGAGTTAAAGTGTGTACACCACCTGGCTTATTATAAATACCAAACAATACCAAACTTTCTTTTTTTTATTGAATTAATGGAAGAAGTTCTCTGGATAATCTAAAGTTTCACTCTGGGTCGTTTCGTTTCCAATGTGCCTAATGGAAGTAACGAGAGTGACGAGGCTAACAGCAACTAACAGCTGTTCCAATACACACAGCTTAGCTGGGAGACTGAATGTGTCCTTGGCAGCTACACCGCATTGCTCTTTCCGTAGCGAGGCCGTGGATCCCAGTCCTAACATATGTATGCAAACAAGCCCAAGGAGGTGTACTGCCTGTCGCACAGACAGACAACAGATACACGTCTTGCTGGCGGTTATCATGCTTCTCTAGATAGCCAGAACAATAGCCATTTGTTGCCACGCAGCATGGGTAATAAACATTCACCGGTAATTACAGAGTATCATCGACTGGAATGAGCCAAGCAATCTCATTGGTCCACCATCTTGATATTTGCCATAAACCGCCAGCTGCAGCTTTTGTTTATTACATCGCATGTGTGCCCATAGTCCTCGTAAAAGTAAGGGATGTTTCGGTTTTAAGAAGATGTTTAGTTGAGTGCATTGCCTTTGGATCTTCACACGTGTGTGTGTGTGTGTGTGTGTGTGTGTGTGTGTGTGTGTGTGTGTGTGTGTGTGTGTGTGTGTGTGTGTGTGTGTGTGTGTGTGTGTGTGTGTGTGTGTGTGTGTGTGTGTGGTGTGTGTGGTGTGGGTGGGTGGGTGGGTGGGTGGGTGGGTGGGTGCGTGTGCATGTGCTTGGTGTGCGCACACACACACATCTGGATAGAAGGCATACTCTGCCAAAGCTTTCTCTAGTTTTTCCAACTGTGTGTGCGTCTCTCTCTGACTCTCCACCTTTCCATTTGCTGAGCTAAACTAAATACCAAAGGTGACTCCCCAGTCCGTTTGATGACACAATGGAAGAAACGTGTCTGAGCGTTGTCATGCCCCATACAAGAAAATCTATTTTTATGAACCCACTGCAAAAAAAATGGCAGACAGATACTTTCGTCAAGTAGATACCGTAGATTTCTTTTTTTTGTAGACACCCTGGACACCAAGGACGTGTTGTCGTTGCTGGACATTCTTAAGACGCTTTTACCTCAGCACCAATCTCCCGACATATCTTTGCACTGTTGTATGTTGATGGGCAATGTGTTACAATCTTTTCCAACAGTTTTGAAATTCTTCTTTTAGCGTTCACTTTCAAGGCGCATACTCACCTGTTTTCGTTCACCCTTGCCCTGAGTTCACCCCTCGGTGTCCCGAGTACATCTCCGTGTTTCGTATTCCTGAAGCTGGGAGCTGGGGAAGATTTGAAGAAAGGCAAAGCCCTCGATGCGCCACGGAATGTTCTAGTCTTACCTGCCATCTGTGTGCATGTGAGTCTGCTTGTTTGTGGGTGTGTTTGCTTGTATGAGGCGTCCATGTGCCTGCATGCGTGTGTGTGCGTTTGTGTCCTTGTATATGTTGGTAGGCGAGTGTGTGCGTGCATGCTTGTGTGTGTTTGTGTTTGTGCTTGTGTGTGTGCGTGTCTGTGTGTGCGTGTGTGTGTGTGTCCGTGAAATGTGTGTACTTGTGCATGGGTGTGAATGTGTCTGAGTGTGTGTGTTAGTGAGTATGTGTGTGTGTGTGTGTGTGTGTCTGTGCAAGCACACACACACACCTACACACACATAAGTGATTAAACTGCCAGAACGTAGCCTGGTGGTTCGTACAGTAATGTGAAGCAGAGCTCAGACATCAGCTAGCACGGTATCGTGGTGTTAGCGTGTCATTTTTTACACCAGGCTGTTGCTCAGCTGTTATTTACTACTATCTATGTTTCTTTTTTTCTGAGACTGGTTAGTAGCTTGTTGACATATTCACTCAGGCTGGAGGCTGGTATGAATACGAGGGGCAGAGGACATTCCTCTTTATGTGACTCAGAGGTTTGAAAACCCATCGTTTTTTGCCATTCGACTGTTAGAAGTGCGGGTTCCATATGGTGTCTTGTGGGAAAACAGAGTACTGGGTTGTGAGATATCAGTCAAATTCTGTGACTCACTCCCATCATCTCAGCATAATAGTTTTTCCGTGACCACACTATAACACAGACTACAGCCCACACTCTGTATTCCTGTTCGTTTTTTCTTTTTTTTTTGCTATTTCTTCTCAGAAAGTGAAATGGGCTCTTCCTCTGGGCTGCTCCCCCCGTTCTTCGCCTACTGCCTTCCGGACCCGAGTCATTTTGGAAAGCTAAGGTATCGGATCCCAGGCTGTTTCGCTGTGGCGGAGGAGAGCAGAAGCCTGATGGAGAAGCTGCCAGGGAGCCATGAGAGAGGCATTAACCATGACCGCCCTGTCGAGTCACATGTATCTCTCGCCGCCGGGCTCCTAAGCGGTGCATACACACTGTGTTTAGGGTTCGGAGCCCTGCAGTAGAGACGTGATTTATCCTCCGTTCTCTTTAACTGAACGGGGGCTGGAGAATGGGACTGTTTTGGGCGGTATTTTAAACACATCTCTCTGTATCATCTCTCTCTCTCTGTCTCTCTCTGTATCATCTCTCTCTCTCGCTCTCTCTGTATCATCTCTCTCTCTCGCTCTCGCTCTCGCTCTCTCTCTCTCTCTCTCTCTCTCTCTCTCTGTCTCTCTCTGTCTCTCTCTCTCTCTCTCTCTCTCTCTCTCTCTCTCTCTCTCTCTCTCTCTCTCTCTCTCTCTCTCTCTCTCTCTCTCTGTCTCTCTCTATATCATCTCTCTCTCTTGCTCTCTCTCTCTCTCTGTATCATCTCTCTCTCTCTCTCTCTCTCTCTCTCTCTCTCTCTCTCTCTCTGTCTCTCTCTATATCATCTCTCTCTCTTGCTCTCTCTCTCTCTCTGTATCATCTCTCTCTCTCTCTCTCTCTCTCTCTCTCTCTCTCTCTCTCTCTCTCTCTCTCTCTCTCTCTCTCTCTCTCTTGCCAACAACTAAGATATATAACTTAAAATAAAAAATAAAGTTTTATGATTAATAAAGAAGAAAAAATTGATCATTTAGGAAAATTTATCTCTGAGAATATATTGGAACTATGAGGTCATTTAAATTAATTCATATTTCTGTCTTGCCTATGGACAATCAGAGCTTCGGGGAGTGGCTGAGAGTGAGAGGAGATGAGCGTCCTCCCCAGGTCATCCTGGGTGAGGACTTCTCCGTTATATGGGGGGGTCAGGTCTAGTTAGCGGGGGGAGGCAGAGCCAGCTGAGGTCAAACTGGGGTGTCCCCGGCCCCCTCTCTCGTTGGAGATGATCCAGATGAGGCTAATGGAGAAGAGGCTGCAGGGTTGACTCCAGGTCTGGTAGCCTGGCACCGCCAGACGAATTACAAACTGCAATTAGTCTTGAACCTCTCCGTTAATTTTCGATCTCCAAGGGGCATCAAAGATAGGCGCCGGCCAAAATGCATCTGGTCGCAATTGGATAGGCCTACGACCAATCATAGCAACGAAATGGGTGACGTAGCACTGAGTGGTCGGCTTAGCTCAGATGGTAGGGCAGTTGTCTTGTAACCAAAAGGTTGCTCGTTCGGTCCCCAGCTCCTCCTAGCTGAGGGTGATGTGTCCCTGAGCAAGACACTTAACCCTAACTGCTCCTGTCGAGCTGGCTGTCGCCTTGCATGGTGGACTCTGCAGTATGTGTGTCAATGTGTGCATTAACCGATGAAAGTTGTTTTGGATAAAAGCGTCTGCTAAATGCCCTAATTATAATTGTAAACCGACAACATGCTTGCAGCAAAGACATCTTTCTTTAAGTCCAAAGGCTTTAAGTGCAGTCGTTTGTTGTTCTTTAAGTGAAAATATATCGTCCAGTTCGATTAATACGGTCTCGACAGCAGAATCAATAGACCGTTCTACATCAGCGGAAGCAATCTTTGTTGTTGTTTTGTAAAAATACCTCAACGGTGGTCTCAGAGTTGATCAACGGTTGTGATTGGTCGGTCTATCTCATACCGGGCAGAAATATTTCGGGAGGGGAAGGGAGCCAGACCTTAGATCCAGAGTAAATGAAACATGAGCTTGTGAGATTCGTCTGGTTCCCAGGCTACAGGCCTGGCTTGGGGGAGCAGAAGTCAAGGCTGGCCTGGGATGGCCTGGGGCTCCTCAAGATGAGCTGGAGGAGCTGTCAGGGAAAGACAAGGAGGAGTTGGGAGGGCTATACTATTGCTTTGGCGACCAACCCAAACCGGAGAAGTGGTTGAGGAAGCAAATTGTTGAATGATTTCCGAAAAAAAAACTTTTTGTTGGATATACAGAAGACTGTATTCAAGCACTTCATGAGCAATCCTGACTATTTCAGGAAACTAGTTGCAGGCGGGGAAATGAATACATGAGGGATATGATAATGCTGCACAAAAGTACTCTGAGCCAAGGAGTTCAGTAGTTTACGACATACATTATAACCCTCAGAGAAACGGTCTCTACGTCAGAGCGTCCCATGCTCTGCTCCCTTCAGAGATGTTGTGGCTGATGGGGGTAAAATAATGAAATGGTTGAATTCTGTGTACTGAGAAAATTATCACAATTAGAAAAAGGTCACATGAATATTGAAGTCATACTTTTTAGCATACACCACAGAGAGCTCAGCCAATTACACAAATTAATGCCATGCTACCAACACAAAAATATTCATAATAGGGTCCCTTGGCTTCTCTCCCTTGTCTGTTTGGGAACCCACCCAGCAATAATTTATAAAAGGCAATGCCCCACAACATTTTCTAGAATTTATTGAGTTTACTGTAATGGTTTGAGATAGGGAAGGATGCCTAGCCAAAAGAATCCGAACATCTTAGCATTCCTACGTAAACCCGTACCTCCTGCATACCATACCATAGAAATCATTCCCGCAACAACCACGTTGTGAATTAACATTCATAGAAGCATCAGTCTACTCCAGTGGGTTAACAGACAGGGTCTCTGCTGAGGCACAGCCTGGAAGCTGGAAATACTGTCCATGATCTTCATGGACAGCCTTTATCCGCCCCAGAACAGTGTTCATTAGCGTAATGAAGCAACTCGCTTCATTTTCGGACAGCCAGGATCCGGTTCGTCGACCCAAGGCCTTAACCAGCTGTGATGGGCCCAGCCATGGTTCACGGCCCTCTCTCGTATCGCACGTTATGACTTCCAATGAGGTGCTCTCTCTATGCTTTGTTATTTTTATATCAAAGACAGCTTCACGTGGCTTACTGAACAGAGTGCAGATGTTGCCATGTTGGCTCCAGAGCAGCTGGAGTCTCCTGGTGACTTAGGGGGATGATCATCATTTAACGACGGCTGAGATTTACAGTTGATCGTTCGTACACAGACATGGGATTCATGCTCAAGATTAAACAGAGAAGCAGAAATAGTCAGATATACCGTTTGGAACCATGTGCGCGTCGATATTTAATTTGTTTATGCCGCAACATTTGTGCCAAATCGCTCGTGTTCAATTCGTTTGACTCGGTTAGTGGGAATGAAATGTGTCAGTGACACTAGCCACTTTGAGGCTCAAAACCTAAACCTGCCACTTAGACCTTTTATGAACAGATGCATCTTATTGGACAGCGCCATTTGGCAGCTACCTCACCGAATGAGCAAGGCGGCTAAAAGTAAAAATGTGTCATTATTATCCGGCAGACGTTTGTTATTGTAGTGAGAGCGATGGTCCAGAAACTAGACAACGCCCCAAGCTCCGGGCCAAGAGCTTCTGGGGCCCCTTCAACAGTGACGAGAAATCCCAAAGAAGGAGAGTTTCCCTCCAAAAAGTAGATCTCGCTGAGAACGCTGAGTCGAAAGCTCGTCCTCGCCACTGGGTACATGGCTTGCTCCTTCCTTACGTCGTTCTTTCCACTCGGTCCTTTCCCCGCCCGTTGAGTGTCGGTTGGGATGGATTATTGCGCACACAAAGGCTCCTTTTACAGTTATGCGTTTGGAAAATGAAAAAACCTACTTCATGTGCAGTTTGTTTGGTTTTCTCCCTCTTTTGGGGGTTTTGAGGGGGAGCTAGTTCCCTCCAGCGCTTTGATTAGGTGGAACCTCCTCCTAGGAGCTGGATGGTCTTATAAATGTTCTAAAAAGAGAAGCCGACTCGCACCGATCCAAAACCACCTCAAAGACCAGCATTGGTCAGGTTCTGGAGGGGAGATGGACAGTAAAAAAAGAAAAAGCGGTAGAAAACAAATTCCACACCACACACACACAAATAAAGAGTTGTATGTAACCCCCCACAAACACACATACAAAAACAAACGTATGCACACACAGAGAGTGTGTTAATGGTTTTGAGCCTGATATATTTTCTCTGAGAAAGCTGTACTGAAGTCCCAACACAGATCCGCTTATTGATTGGCTTACAGCAGAAAGACTTGTTAGCAGACAGCCAAGCTTAACATTTGAGTTGCGCTCCTTTTTAAAGACAGCGAAGATATGCTTTGATAAATAATGTGGGATTGATCTGAAGGTAGGAGATAGAGACCTTGAAATCACTGTAACCCACTGTTTGGAGGAATCGACTCGCAATGCTAATAAAAACCAATTCAGACACCAGCTGTAAAAAGTATTTTGGTCGATATACTAGCGTTCACAGATGTGTTTGTTACGCGTCCGTTCATAGACTAAACCAAACAGGCCTGTTGTTTCTTTTTTTTTTTATCTCGAGATTGCTACAAGCATGTATTCCTCTGACAAGTGCCCCACACCTTCTTGTAGGCATGGGTTTTAATTTGCATAATGGAGCGGTTCACAGCCCCTGTTCGGGGAGTTGCGACGGAAAACAGAGAGTTTTGGTTTCAAACCTTCAAAACATCCTGCAACCAATTAGATCTCATCTAGGCCACCCAGCTCGCTTTCTAATAACCCAGAATTTAGTCTGGCGCCCGGACAAAACAACTGTCCCCACTCCTCCAGTGACTAATTGGCTGTTATTATGCAATTAGTCTTTTAGTTGGAAGACTTGAACAGGTCTGTGTATCACAATTCTATTACTTTGGAGGCTTTTTCTTCTTAAACAGCGTTTTAATAGATTTGTCCATATTAACGTGGACGCAATGCAAGCAAAACAGAAATTCTTCTTCCTTTCTTTACAACCTATCCTCAATTTAAAACGATATACCTACTAGGACGTAACATCACAGGATCTGCTTTGTATATTGGTGTCAACAAACTCCATAAGCTGTAAGTCTCTTTGCCTTTCAGTGAAATATAATCATTTTGAGACTTGTGTTTGTTGAAATCACCAGTAAAAGCAGCATAGGTGGGCCATCCAACCTTTCGGACCAACGTTGTGGTTCTCTGCAAGCAGATTTGGAACGGCAGGAGCTTGCTAAATCATACCTTTTTGTAAACCAGTGTGGGTACCACTGATGCCGAAAATAGGCCTTACGTGTCGCCAGTTTTTTCCCTGGGCTCAGGGCGGTTGCCTGCTTTTCCTGACGTTTTCCGTTATTCTCAGCCTTTAGGGGACAGTTTTGAGACTTTTGTTTTGTTTGCATAAATTTGTCAAAGGTTCAGAATGTATCTGTCAACAAAATTCCTTGAAAAGTTTTTTTAATTATGTTTTTCCCTTTATGTTTGACTGAATATTTGTTCTGTATGAGTATGTAGTTGATGTTAGGGATGGAACAGGCGACAACAACTGGAATTGAAGAAATAACATTTGAAATTCTGATAGCAGCAGGTCTTTCCATCGCTCATGCCCTCGTGGACAGATAATCTTGGAGACCTTTTTTTTAATGGTATGAAACCACATAAAGAATTTATTATTATTAAGTTATGTATTTACCTAGCAGCAGAACACAAACATGTCTCTTTTGACCTCAAGAACCACAATACACCAATACAAGTCAGTTAACCACAGTGAATCGCCTTTTAACATTTAACCTTTGAAACAGAGGATTGTGAGGAGCAACAAACACATTGAACGCTTAGCAACACCAAAAACCTGAATCAGAACATTTGGATTCGATTTCATTCTTGGACAATATATAAAACATATGTGAGGCACAGAGTCGTAATTTTGCTAATTCTTTAATCACATTCTTCTTAAATGACTCTGGTCTCTGATTGGCTTCCGAAGGCAGTTGTTGTAGGCAATCACGTCAGTAGGAAGGTTCGGTAACTAGGTAGGTGGGTAAATGGAGACAGACAGAGGCAAAGTGTCTGCCAATGTCATACCAACATGGTGTGGGGTGACATACTTATCCTCCATGTGTTGATGCTTTTTTTAGTTCAACCAAAGCCAAATCATCCACTGACATGTGGATACGATCCAAGATGATTCGATATGATAGCGTGGAGGAATGCTGATGTGTAGAAATGGCTGTTCTTCCACTGCAAAAGACGAACACACTACAAACAAGAAAAAGCGGGATTGCCTTAGCGTGACCATGCAGAGTAAATAAAACCTATTTCAGATAGCAAACATTCATCAAAGTCTACTTTCAGAAGATATATGTCTTATAAGAACAGAAGTCAAAGGGAAAGTAGATAAGGGGGGAGGGCAAGGGGGAGGCACATTTCAATATCTTTGTGTGACAGATTTGAGACTTATCTCAAAAAGGGCAAACGGAGACATTTTTCAGGAGGCACGTCGCCGTGTAGACGGATCACTCGGATCTCAGAAACACTGTGATGGCTAATCCTCAGATTTACAATTACGATATCCCTGCTGAGGAACCGAAGCCGTGCTGCGTGGATCAGCTCACCTAACCCGTGGCAGGTGTCGTCTGCGCGCACAACAGCCCCGCTTGCGTTACTTTACATTCCCGCTCCTTATTGACAATTCTGCCAGACTGGCTCTTGCTTGCTTACTCAAAGAAGGGAAGCACCAGTGAACACGTCTGGGGGAGAGTTTCGGCCTGTGTTTCAGTGCATAACAAGGCCTCTCTGATCTTGTACAGCTTCTAACCCTGCTCGGTACCCGGGTGAACAGCAAAATGGTCATATCGTGTTCAGTTTTAATGGAGGGCAAAAACCTTCTTTGGAGGAGGCCGAGAACGTCTGTATGTTCAGTGGAAAACATGCCTGGCTTTGCTTTTCTCAATTGAGCCGGAAGAACAGAAGGAAAGAAGATTGATAGTTGGCTTTTTTTGTAAATAGAGAGGTCAAAAGGTCAGGGGTTTTGCTGTAATTACCAATCAGATGACATGGATTGACCTCGCTAAATGGGCCTATGTGCAGCGAAGAAGGAACATGATGCAGTAGGTTGCAGAGGGAGAGTTTGACAACCTTTAGACCGGCCAGCCCCTAAATACTTGAGACGGCCACATGTACAGAAGTGAGCGTTCAGGAACACTCAGGAAGAGAGTGTTTCAAGTCTCCTGTCTAGTCAATGCTTTACTCTTGCACTGGAACCCCATGAATCAAGACCACAGCACACATCAAACCTTAAGCTGTTGAGCTACTTGCTGTCGTCTTGTCTCTGGTAAAAATGAAGGATATCCTTGATGATTTAAGATCCTTACACCTCAGCTACTTATTCATCTTTAAGAGGTGTTTTATATATACGTGTTATATAAATATTGCCCTACTTCTTTGTTAACAAAACCCTATTTTGGCCGAGACAATGGAAATCATGACTATTAAATATGACAATGGAAGATTAAAAAAGAATGCAAAGCAAAGCACCGTGGCGCTTTCAAGCTTTTCCGTGAAATATAAACTTCTACGTCACGTGTTTGTGGAGCTGCTGAGCAATCTAATGTTGGCCTTTAAGCCCAGACGGGTTTAAACACACAGCACACCGTACTCCAGCAGCAGAGTCTTTTGGGACAAGAGAGACTGACTGACAGCCGGTCTGTGCTGGTTCCTCCGCACACTAATAGCACGCTGTCAGAATCAGGGCGGCACACAGAAGGTGGTATCGGTTGTTTTCATTTATAGAGCACTCGATTGCTTCATGCAAAGAAAGAAAAAAATAAACACCAAAACATTATTGTTATGATTATGTAGAAACATGGTGAAAGGTGGTTTTTTTGTTTTTTCTAGATTCTTTCATGCTTTTCTCCGGGTTTCACCAAACTTTTCCCTAGCACTGTGCACCTCTCCGGGCTGCCTGGGAATCCCGCGGCGCAGCATTGATTCTTCGCTGAGAGCTTTGTTATGGAGTGTTCAGTGGAGCCACTGACTCCCTCTCCGTGGGGATATTGTTTGCCTCGAGCGGTGAATAAAAAGACTCCCTTCACAAATCCCCTATTGCACAGTGGGTCTCCTGCATCTGTTCATAATCTGTTCCTCTGTCAACCTCAACCCGTCTCTCTCTGTCTCCTTGCCCTTCCCCCTAACTCAATCTCTCTCCATCACCATTCTTATACCTCTCTCTCTCTCTCCCTCTTTCTCTCACACCCATTAGCTGTCTCTATATCTCTCTCTCTGTCTTTGTCTCTTCATCTATGTCTCGCTCCCATTAGCTGTCTCTATACCTCTCTCTCTCTCTCTCTCTCTCTCTCTCTCTCTCTCTCTCTCTCTCTCTCTCCACCCTTAGCGGTCTCTATACCTCTCTCTCTGTCTTTGACTCTTCATCTATGTCCCTCTTCCCTTAGCTGTCTTTATACATATCGCTATGTCTTTGGTCTTTGTCTCTTTGTTTATGTCTCTCTCTCCTTAGCCGTCTCTCCCTCCGTACCTCTTACCCCCTACCCCTATCTCTCCCATCCTGTCTCCCTGCCTCTATCTTTCCTTACCCGTCTCTCTTACCACCTCTATCTCTCCCTGCCTCTCTCTCTCTGTGCTGTTGACTCTGTGTGTACTGTAACGTTGTGCCGCAGCAGGCTCCTTATTCATCACAATACGACAGCTCTGTCAATATCCTTAGCCCACAGAGGAGAGGGAGAGATATATAAATGAGAATACTCGGAGACGGCAGCGAGGTGAGCCAACACGCTCATAAATCTCCATGAAGCCTCACAGCGCCCGTCCCTCTTTTATGTAAAACAATGTTTATCCGGCTATGAGGTTTGTGCACAACACCTCAGTGAGACATCTGCAGGCATTACACCGTCCTAAATACAGCACAGCAGCAAATCATCTGCACACGCAGACGCACGCAGACGCACGCGCACACACACACACACACACACACACACACACACACACGCACACACACACACACACACACACACACACACACACACACACACACACACACACACACACACACACACACACACACACACACACACACACACACACATACATATACAATCCCCAACCACACAAAAACAAACACACACGCACACAAACACACACAGTCACAAGCACACATACATGCAATCTCCACAATCATGCAAACACACACACACACACACACACACACACACACACACACACACACACACACACACAGTCACATGTACACACACAAACACACTCTTACCTCTTTGCATAAACTAAGTAGTGGTGAAGTAAACAGAATGTGAGTGCAAAAAACACTGAATCTCTTTCTGACTTCTTTGTCCCAGCCCCTATAATAACAGCACACTTCACTCGCTTGTGAACCTTATCACCTCCTCTTATCTACGCCCATTTGCATGGATACAATAACAGCAGCAGGTGGCTGTTAACTTGTTGGCGTTCAAACAACCATTCCGAGACACCTTCGCCTGCCGCTTGGCAACAATCTGTAATCTAATCACAACTCAATTATTGTACTCCTCCATGATTCTCCTCTGGCTGATTGCGCATTTATCCTGCTTATATTCTGTTGTAGCGAACACCCTTGTATACACACTGGTGTTGTGTTGCGCCAATGCAGCTTCACTGTCACCACACTTATTACGGGTGCATTCAGAAGAAAAATATGTATTGTATTCTTTTGATGTTGCTGCAATTACACTAAACGCACCTTGAACTGCACATCCAAACAAAACATCCCAAAGTAAGCTGCTCTGTTGTGCGGCGGCCGTTAATATGATGGAGTGCGTGAATGGACCTCGGGGGGAAGGGGGGGACAGGGGGCACCCCAAAAGCAGCAGATTGCGCAAAGCTAACCCGTGCTGGGTCACCCTCGCAAATCCATGGGTATTGTCCTCGCAAGTGGGGCTAATCACTCAGAGTCAAAGAGCTGCCATGGAAGTCCAGCTCGGACGCGGGACAAGAAGACGGATCGCACGAGAGGGCTGAATTGAAGCAGTAGATCTGCGATGGAGTTGTAAGGAGGGAAAGAAGGATGGAGGGAAAAAAAGAGGTACAAAAACACAAACCCCCAATGTCCAGCGACTTAGAGAGGCGAAAGTTACGACTCCGGCAGTTTGAATGAGTTGTATGAAACTCAGGTGCAAGCCCCGCGTAAACAGCTCGATAAATCATTAAATGTGTATTTTTTTTTGGACATTCGCGCTCGGCCCGACAAACGTGGATTTGAGTTTTGGACTGTGGTACACTGGCTTTGTGTGTCTTCTCTGTCGGTCGCAGAGTAGCCCAATCGATAAGTCATTTAGCAAGTCTTATTCTGGGATCTTAGTTTGTTTTTCCTGGCTATACGGAGTTGAAAGTAACTAAGTGCTGTACTTGAAGGTATTTGTATTTTATTGAATGTTGAATTGAGGTTTGCTGCAGTGAGTGGATTACTGATGTTGTTAAGGCGGTTCTACTTCATCTTTAGTATCAAATATATGAAGTCCAATACAAGGTTGACAACATTAGTACCTCACTTATTTTAAATTTGCTTTGTTTCTATCCAGGGGCTTTGCTTTTCATGCGATGAAGGGAGCAAGGTAGAGGTCAGGATGCCTAGAGGAAGGCTGCTCACCTTGACTTTATCAGGATGTTCGACCTCCTAGATACGAAGCTACCCTGCTCGTGACGCATATCATTAGTCCAAAATCACTCATCGGTATCCACACTATTGTCACACACCGATATACAGACACAGTTGAGCAGGTTGGTGTGTGTGTGTGTGTGTGTGTGTGTGTGTGTGTGTGTGTGTGTGTGTGTGTGTGTGTGTGTGTGTGTGTGTGTGTGTGTGTGTGTGTGTGTGTGTGTGTGTGTGTGTGTGTGTGTGTGTGTGTGTGTGTGTGTGTGTGTGTGTGTGTGTGCCTTCAGCGTCTTCATCCGACACTCCTCCATGGAAATATAATTCACTTGCACACCGTATTCATCTTCCTTGCCCGCCTAGAACCGTTTTCCCACTTCTCCTCCAGCTTGCCTCAGGAAGTCACCGATGAGGCTGATGGCTGCCATCTTGGATCTTGGATCCCCCCCACTTCCCTACGGCCATACAACATCTGCAGCTCATTAGTTCCGCAGCTGGATCTGAGGCCCAGACTCTCTCTCTCCAGTGTTATGAAGGGGAACTGACTGGGCTGTGCTTAACACTGATTCAACACAGGATTGATGCCTAGTAAAACAATAGCTGGCTCCAAATAAATACTACTACTGCTATATTAGGATAACAACGTTCTCCTGGCTGCCTCTGACACATCCGCAGTGCAGACATACATGCGAGAGCCTGGTCGATACTTCGGTTTTTAGACGGTTTACCATCTATTGACAGCAGTATACATCTGAGCGTACAAGCCAATGATGGAAACACTTTGGGTGGACACGACCCCTCCAGGCCAATGGATCAGTAATCACAGGTCTGCTGGCTGTTGTTGTTGTTATGTTCATCCTATATGCTTTGATCCACATCTTGAAATTGTCATCATCCCTGTTCAAAGCTGCATCAGAGTGGATCGGCTGACGTGATTCGTTTTGAACAAAAGTGGCGATTGGTTTGGGAAATGTCCACGCTTTCCGTTTTTTGCCCATTCTCCAGCAATTGATCCGTGAACCGTATATGTGAATATAATATTTGTATTACAAAATACACACGGATACAGAAACAAAAGCTGTTGTGTAACGTGCGCATAAAACAAAGAGGTACATGTTTAGCTAGACAATGGAGTAGCAACATCTCGACTCCACGAGACGATAACCCGTCAAATATGCCTTTGTCAAGCTCGAAATACATTCAGCTCCAGGCAACAGAACTCAGCTAGCGGGGAAAAAAGAACCGGGGAAGAGCGAGGAGGCTATTTAGTCTCCACGTCTCCCTCAGAGAGTTCTCTCTCTCTCTCTCTCTCTCTCTCTCTCTCTCTCTCTCTCTCTCTCTCTCTCTCTCTCTCTCTCTCTCTCTCTGTCTCGCTCTCTGTCTGTCTCGCTCTCTGTCTCTCTCTCTCTCTCTCTCTCTCTCTCTCTCTCTCTCTCTCTCTCTCGCTCTCTGTCTGTCTCGCTCTCTGTCTCTCGCTCTCTCTCTCTCTCTCTCTCTCTCTCTCTCTCTCTCTCTGTCTCGCTCTCTGTCTGTCTCTCGCTCTCTCTCTCTCTCTCTCTCTCTCTCTCTCTCTCTCTCTCTCTCTCTCTCCCCCTCCATGTCTGCTACTGACAGTTTTCCACTGAAAGGAACAACATCCATCTTGAAGTCAGAGCCCAATATAAAGAAAACCTCAAAGAAAGAAAGAGGAGAAATAACAGGGGGAGCTGTGGAAAGAGGAACGGCTGAATATGTCGGTTGCCGGAACATCAGCGTGCAGTTTAACTTGTTTTGCAGCGTGATCCTGTCTTCTGTGTGTGTGTGTGTGTGTGTGTGTGTGTGTGTGTGTGTGTGTGTGTGTGTGTGTGTGTGTGTGTGTGTGTGTGTGTGTGTGTGTGTGTGTGTGTGTGTGTGTGTGTGTGTGTGTGTGTGTGTGTGTGTGTGTGTGTGTGGGTGGGTGTGTGTGTGTGTGTGTGTGTGTGTGTGTGGGTGTGTGTGTGTGCGTACACACGTTTTCAGTGTGCGTCTGTGCCGCAGTGTTTATTTTGGGTGAAGCATGGCGGGTTGGAGGGGGGGGGGGGGGGGGGGGGGGGGGGTGGTAGGTGAGAGGGAGGTGGGGGAGGGATAGCAGGAGGTGAGGAGGTGGTAGAGAAGAGGGAGGAGGAGGAGGAGGAGGTGGGGAGGCCCATGCTGAGCGGAGGGTGTTTGTAATGTTGGGTGCTCAATAATTTCCACCGAATGAGGGGGCCAACCTTTGAGCGAGGGACCGGGAACTCAGCGTGTGTGCGTGTGTGGGGGGGGTTGTGTGTGTGTGTGCGTGTGTGGGGGGGGGGGGGGGGGGTTGTGTGTGTGTGTGTGTGTGTGTGTGTGTGTTTGTGTGTGTGTGTGTGTGTGTTAACGGTAGCATGGGAGGGGGGCGATGGGGTGTGAGAGCCACAGCAGGGAGGTGGCACCCAGGGAAGGACTGAGTCAGGCAGCAGCAGTGACTGACAGAGTGTTGGATTGGCTATTGGGAAAGAGGTAGGCTGGGTGTGTGTGCGTGCGCGTGTCTCACTGTGTGCGCACATCTGGCGTGCCCGCGTGTATTTGTGACTGTGTGTTTTTGCCGCGCACGTCCGTGACCAAGGAAACACAGGCTGTCACTCGTGTGCACGTGACAGTGGGGACATAAGCCTGAATCTGATCCTTTCTGGGTCTGTATGGAGGTGTGTCTGTCTGTCAGCCTGCCATGTCTGCCTTTCTGTTTGTCTGTCTCTACGCATGAGTGTCTGTCTTCCAGCCTGTCTCACTCTCGGTCTGTCAGCCTGTCTGTCTGCCTGCATGTCTCTGTGCTTGTGTTTGGGCGTGTCAGTCTGGGTGAGATGGCATCTGCATGAGCACTCTATAACGCAGTTATAGGAGCAGTGGCTCGTGGGTAGCGACAGAGCGCAGAGAGGTGTCTCGCTGTACCGGAGTGTGCGTTTGTGTATGTGTGTGTTTGTGCGTATATATGTGTGTATATGCTTGTGTGCGGCGGGAAGAGAGAGGCGGGGCTAGGAGGGTCGGTCGCATGTATGGCTTCATCTGGCTCTCATTAGGACGGCTAACGTGACACTCTGATCTCCAGCACACACTGGCTTTACTGAGCTGGGTCGAGGGCCGGATATGGGGCCCTCGGGCCCCCTGTCAACGCAGCTCCTGTATCAGCCGGTTAGAAAGGCCCCCCTATATTACTTGATCTTAAGAAATGTGTGTGTGTGTGTGTGTCTGGGTTTTTGTGCGTGGGTGTATAAGATGAAGGATAATCTAGGCCGACTAAGGTCGACATGCTCTGCTGCTCCTTGGGGTCTTTGGTCTCTCCCAATGTGTGTTGATGCTGAACGGCCATTTGTGAGATTTTATTGGTGGCTCCTGAAAATCCCAATTATTTACAACGCATCAAGGCACGTTTTTTTTTCCACTAACGACCCTTGTGGAATATTGAGTGGGGTGGGAGGATCAGAAGATACAGGGGGGGAAAAAAGGAGGGAACTTGAAGTTAATCTTCATACAGCTTTCAAAACAATGAACTCCATTCTGGTCGCAAGGGGTAATTTTCCCTTGAATCCGAAGCCCTAATATTTTCATATTCTTCCCCCCCCCCCCCCCCCTGTTGCTGACACTAAAGTAGAATGATTTATAACTGTGATCCACTTCTCTGCAATCCATTGAAAAGCCAATGTCATGCTGATAACCAGTGCTGGGGGTGACGGATGTTAGCTTTGCCGCACGTCGCAGAGACACACACACACACACACACACACACACACACACACACACACACACACACACACACACACACACACACACACACACACACACACACACACACACTCACACACAGGCGAGAGCTCCCTGGCAGCAGAGAACGGGGATACGAAAGCATCGACGTGTCACACATAATTGTGGAAATGGGTAAATGAGACGGTGCTCGAGAGAAGAGAAAGGGGGGATGATTAAAAAAAAAAGCACACTGGGATGATGCGCTCGTACCTTTTTTAATAGCGGCGGACGGGTTTGAAAAGGGGGATGAAAGCGGGGCGCTGTCAAGTGGTTCTCACGCCTCTCTGAGCCCCGTGGCTCCACAGAGCCAACCGGTTCTGTGAGGGCTTTCAACCCCTCCTCAGCCTTCTCTAACTTACAGGGAGAAACACACGCTTAGCACACGGCATCGCAGCCAGACACAGAGGCCGGGCATTGACCTGGCCGATGTTACACAGCCGTGAGGCCGGTTGTATGTATGTACGTTATGTGTACGCATTGTACACCCATACATCCGCCGCTAGCTTATGAATAGAAATGTGTCTGGCAGACGTCTACACACGTATTCAGAGCGGATCCGTTGCATCAGTCGCAGCATCGAGCGCTCCTTGGCCTTTTGAACATGAACCCCAGGGCGGGCGGCGGGCGGGGCGGGGGGGGGCGGTGAGTCCAGCCCCTGGCCTGCCATCTTGCTCTGATTCCCCTGGACACCCCCGGGCCTGGCCGCGTCCTCCCTATCTAGGTGAGCGATCGCAGTCCGCGCCACAAGCCCCCCTGGGATATGGGGGTTCGTCGTCGGCGTGCGAGAATGCCTCTGATCCGTGACCCCCCCCCCCCCCCCCACAGACTATCCCGAGGAAAACAACCGAGGTGTCCTGGCTTTACGCATGCCCCCCCATGCCCCTGGGGAGGGCACCTCGTGTTGAGGGACGTGTTTATTTCTCTGGAAGGGCAGGGGCAGGGGTGGCATGGGGCGGGGGGCGGGGGGACGGGGGGGCAGGTTGGTGTTCAGCATGTGATAGGCCGGCGGGGTTTAGGGACAGGCGGGGGCGGGGGGGGGGGGGGGAGTGGGGGGGGGGGGGGGGTGACTCGGTCGTTGTCACCGGGAAGTTATTGAAACAGAGCTCACCCACAGAGAGCGTTGCAGGGGCGTGGGGCGGCCGCACCTCAGCGGCCCGCGAACAGAGGCGTGCTTTGTGTGCCGCGTGTGTTGCTCATAAAGCGAGGCGGGGCTGTGGCAGCGCCCACAATGCCAGCGTTCATGGTGGTGCTGGGTGCCTGCTGCTGCGCTGCAAGGTGAGTGAGTCACCCACGGAGTGGGGTCCCGGGGACATGCCCCAGCCTCACTGTGTTTGGGTGAGCCGCCGGGAGGGACTCGGAGAATAACACGGCGACTCTTCGGGGCGCTGGGCGACAGGGAACATGGAACATTTTGTGTTTTTGAGTGAGGCGGGGGAAAGTTGGTTCTTTGCAGGCTTGAGGTGGAATAGATGCCCCATTGTGTGTTTTTTTTGTATTTTGACAGAATACTATGAATAAACCCGCTATGTGCCATGTGTTGGCCTCTCGGCAAGAAGGGAGCCTGGCACATTTCACATTATCCGAAGTGAAAAGAAGACATCTAGCTTGAGTGGAGATCTTATCTGAAACAGTTTATGATAACGTCAGAAGTAGGTGGGCCTGGAGCTGCTGGCTCCCTTTTTATTATTTCAAACCGTTCGATTTATTTTCCTTTCACACAAAAGGCTGCTGCTGACAGGTCCGCGATCGGGTGTTTGTGGCGCCCTGGGCTGCTTAACCCCTCACCTCTCTCATCCCCCCTGATTCTCTGGTCACATGTCGAGATCTTCCATTCAATGATCGGGTTAGAGACACAAACATACACCAGCTGTTTTTCAATAAACCTCACTGCTCACTGTATTTCATCACACATGGTTGGCCTTTGCGTTATCCATCGGTCTTGAATGGTCTTGTACAAAGTACAAAGAACCAACCTGTTCTGTGCTCCTTTGAGGGACCAGGGCAGGACTTTTATTTCCAATCGATTTTAGGCCAAGGGCTTTCACCAGGCCAGACACCACTTCAGCAGGCCTCCCTTCTTAAAAACACGCACGCCCACCTTTCCAATGCTTTCCACCCTTTTCTCACAGGTACGTTTTCTCTGCTTAGCGTTCCCCGACAATGTTGCGCTTTGTTCACGGTAAAAGGTCATAATTTTTCATCACTGTCCCCTGCTGCCCCGAGTTCTACAGCCGAGGCACCCGGACAAGTTTGTCATTATTACTCAGGGAAGTGGCCGATTGTAGACGCGACCGTACGAGCCCTGTGCCGAAAGACGTTTGTTTTATGCATGGGGTGTGTATGTGTGTGTGTGTGTGTGTGTGTTTGTGCCTCTTCACCAATGGGTCCATCTCAAAGGGGGTGCACAGGCAGATGGAGATTTAGCAAAGAAGGCTTAAAAAATAAATGATTTCCCCACCACCGCCACCACGCCGAAGTCTGGGTTTGAGAAACGGCTCCATAAAAGAAAGCTGAAAGCATGCTCCCTGGTGACTTTTAAAAAGGCGAAACTCTGGAGGACTCATAAAGCACCCCAGCAGTGGGGTGCAGGGCTGGAGCTCTGGTTCTGCTCCCTGGCATTTAACTGCAGATGAGGGGGTGTGGGGGTGGGCCTGATGGGGGGGAGGGTGGGGGGGGTGTTCTCTCCCCTAAACAGCTCCCTGTATTCAGGGGCCCAACGCTAATGGAGGTGGTAGCGCTGTGCTGTCGTGGCAACCTAAGGTCTGCAACCGACGTTATACAATATGTTCCCTTTCCCCTTTGAGGAGGTGCTGCCGCGCTGTGATTGGCTGATGGGAATGACATGGTGGCACTTGTAGGATGGGGGGGGTTATAAAGGAAATGCGATTAACATCGGGTTGAAAGTGTGGGCAGGTATTTTTCCCAGTAGATGGTATACATAATGTATAAGATAATGTATGTGAGTAAAAAAGTGTTCTCAGCGGTAAAGTGACGCACAACCGCTGCCACATTGCATCCTGTGACCGCACACACTTGCTGCAAGCATAATTGAAAAACAAAACGTGCCGACTGGTTCCTGGCCCCAACTCATTTGTATAATGTCAGAGACAGAGGGAGAGCGAGTGAGATTAAATTGGTTGTCATGGAAATCCACTCATTTCCTCTTGTTCACCGAAAACGATGTCCCCCCTTGCCTAAATGCTCTCCCTGCCTGTCTGTCTGTCTGTCTGTCTGTCTGTCTGTCTGTCTGTCTGTCTGTCTGTCTGTCTGTCTGTCTGTCTGTCTGTCTGTCTGTCTGTCTGTCTGTCTGTCTGTCCGTCTCTCTGGCTGTGGGTAGGAAGAGGAGTGCCCTATTCTTAATATAACGGCACCCTTCTCGTCAGTGTTTCCTGCTGCAGCAAGCGCAGGCTGGCAGGGGAAATAAATGACCAACCCAGTATTTATCATCAGGCCGAGCAGCCTTTAACCATAGGCTGCGGAAGAACGAAACTTTGTTTGGGTTTTCTGCCCACTGTTGCCATGGTAACAAGGTCGAAAAAGCACAGACTTTTATTTCCTTCTCCCTGGTGACTTCTGGGATTTATCTGAACATTTCGATTGACTCAAAGGACTGAGAGAGAGAGTGAGAATGACAGGGAGAGAGGACGCACAAAAGATACGTTATTTCGTAATTTTCTGGCCTAATTGGAAAAAGTTATCAATTCATGATTTTTTCACTTTCACATGCAGAGACTTTTTGGATTTGTACATGTCCTTCATGACATGTGAACTCTTTATCCATTTTGGGTGAAAGTGTCTTAGATAAAAGACTAAATAGGAAGCACTAACAGCTAAACACACTCCACAATGTGGCCTGTGTCATTGGGCTAGGACGGTGGTGTTGTCTTTGTCAAAGAAGTATTCCTCTGGCCCTCCAAACATGTGGGCTGGCTTGGCAAAATGAGGACCTGGTAGAGTCAAGGCTTGTCTTTATACTCTGCTTACATAAAACGTTGTGTAAGCGGCGAGCGACTGACTCATCGTCACGATGTGATGGCAGGACGCAGGGCTGATTGTCTTCAATCGACTACACTTTGTGGTTGAACGTCCCTTTGCTTTGCCTCCGTCCCACTCTCCATATCTCTCTCACTCGGTCTCCTTCTCTGTATTTTTCTCTTTATCCCTGTCTTTATATCATATCCCTGTCTTTAAACCGTCTCCCTTTTTTCTTTCGCACTTTTTTCCATTGGTCTACTTCTCTTTCTCACACTCTCTTTAGCTCTCTTACTTTCACTCACCCTTTGTATCACCCTTTCTGACACTCCCTCCTACCATCAGTCTCCTTGTTCCATCCCTGCTCCATCTCTACCTTTCTTCCTCTCCCTCAATGACTATATGTCCCTCTCGGTCACTCTCTCCCACTCTCTCTTTCCCTCTCTCTTTCTCTTTCCCTCTCTCCTTCCTGCCCGTTTCCTCTCTCTCTCTCTCTCTCTCTCTCTCTCTCTCTCTCTCTCTCTCTCTCTCTCTCTCTCTCTCTCTCTCTCTCTCTCTCTCTCTCTCTCTCTCTCTCGCCGTAGCTTAGCATTTCTCTGCACATGGGTCTGCAGAGGGAGACCTTCAATGCTGGATGGGCAGAGAGAAGGAGAAGGGAAGCAAGGGAGAGAGAGAGAGAGAGAGAGAGAGAGAGGGTGGGGGGGGGGGGGGGGACAGACGGACGGATGTACAAGGGGCTGATTCATCCGACGGTCGGGGAAACACTGAGCGCCTCTTAGTTTCCGGCGTGCACTATAAATACAAGCTCGTTCAGTCATCAAATCAGAGCCATCTGCATTGGCCTCCAACCAGGATCCCAGCGGACGCACAGTCAGTGTAGTGTGAAGGCGGGCGGAGCCATTCAGCCGCGGTCAAAGCCTGCGACCAAGATCTCGCTTTGGTTCATTCTGCCTCAAGGTGGAAACAACCACCTGCCTGCGTGTGCGGTGTGGTCGCACACGTGCAACAACACACTCAAAGCACACACACACACACACACGCACACACTCTCGGCTCTATTCTGTGTGCTGGTGTGTGGATGTGGCTCACCACGGGGGCCCACGCCTCTTTTGTCGCCCGTCATGTCTGAAACAGCCGCCGGTCGCAGAGCGGGACCGCGGTGTGGCGGCTGCGGACTGGGCTGAGTCGTATGAGAGTCATAGCCCGCCGTGTGAGTGTGTGCATGGTAGACTCGTGGTTGGATCAAAGTCTCTGTGTTCCAACCTAGGTGTACGCAGCCTACCTGTGGGCCTCCTGGAGCGAGATGTCAAGATGTGACCTTGTTGATTCATTAAATGGATCTAATGTGAGTAGACATAGGTATGACATGTAGATACAGATGCGGCACCTAGATATTGCAGCATTTCTTTCTCAATCGCATAGTGAAGGCTGTTTTTTGAACACATGGCTGATCCCATTCAGCCGCTAGTGCTGGAAAAGGAAACAATACATTGTTTCGGCAAGAATTGTTTTGCCGCACCGTATCAAAACATTATATTGCCTGCTATCCACAGCTTGGCCTAGCTTGATGGACAAACTAATGAACACCAGGTAGAGGTTTCATGCAGAGAGTAGCTCTATTGTTTCTCATTAAAATATCCTCTTTATCCTTTAGGCGAGAGCAGTAGCGAGCTCAGCCTGAACCTGAACCTCCCCTGGCAGTATTGCCTTGGCATTGCTCCCTTTCTGCCTCTCTCTAGCCCTTTATCCCAAAGCTCAATGAACAGTTCCTAAAAGGCTCAGCTTTAAGCACTATGATGCTTATTGTGATTTCGTTTTTATTCTTTAATGCTGTTGTCTTCAGCGAAGTCCTTGTCTTCCTCTGGTTAGCTTTCAGCCCGAAGGCTCCATTGAATTAGCACTAGCTCGCTCCCTCTTTCTGCCTTCCTTTTTTGGCATCGCCTTCGGCACTGCCCTATCAGTCTGCCGACGTTGGCATCCAGGAAACTTGGGGTTTGTAAAAAACTATATGTTGTGAGATATATTTTCGTCGATAGTTCAGTCAAGGTTTTCTGAATCAACGCTATATTGCTTTGTTGTGTAGTGTTTATCTTTTCGTCTTTGTTCAAAAGTTTACTGAATCACATCAAACAATCCCTCATCTATTGTCATTGGATTTTTTTTTATTTCAATTATATTTTATTAGATTATTTGTTAAAAACTGAATTCCAAATTTTTTATCTCAGGTCTATTTCTGCAATGTGGCTTGTCTAGTAGCTTGGCTAATAGACCAGACCTTTAAAACCAAACAATGACAAAAGCCTCATCTGTAATCTGACAGTTATTCAACACAGATGGGCCACCAACGATTTGCCGCTTGCTCCTCAGAACAGCAGAAGGGTGTATTGAAAACGTAGCCGTCTGTACTCATCTCTCCATTCGAGACGGTTCATCACTAACCAGCGCTCATGACAGGATCGCCTTGGAGCCGAAAATCAGACGCCTCTTCGTGTAATCACAAAGCATGGGCGCGACGATAAAGGCTTTGTTTATTTGTCCATTCGGAGACGAGAGACACTGGCTGTGTTCACACATCCGTGGCAGAATAATTCATTTCCAAGATGGGAGACAAGATGTGAAAGAGAAAATGAACTGTGAGGTTTCAAGTTGTCTGTATACGACAACCTTTGGAGAGGTTGCCCTTGTCAACGCACACCGACACACACCATACACCCGGGGTCTGAGTGCTGAGTGCTGGAAAAATAGTTCATCCTTTTATAGTTACAGAATGTGGATGTGCACTTTGTTTGGTGACGTTATTCATATGAAAAAGCAGACATGTCTTTGGTATTATTCAAGGACATTTGGTCTGCTGGCGTTTCGCCTGATCTACGAGCAGGCTGCACGATGCGTTGCTCTATTTACTTTTTAAGAGAAACCCTTTGTCCCACACGGCCTTATTGGAATTCGGAGGTTCCTCTGATGCAGCAATATCCACCCCTTATTCCCCATGTCCCACATAATGTTACGCAGGGCCTTCAATGTCTTCCAACAAAACATCTATCGCTTGACCTTACACCCCTCTGCCAAAGCACGCAAGTGTCTGTTGCGGAAAAGCCCCACCCCCGTAACATTTTCTCTCTGTTCCGACTTGGCTGTGGCTCCGGAAAACCCAGTCATCGGAATCACTGATCTGGAGCCGGTCCAGTCGCATTTCTGAGCATGACCATGGGGAAATCACTCCACTTCCTCCATGGCTCGAGTTTTTGTCGAGAGGCCTCCCGAGGGCATGGGTTCTCGAGGCAGGTGGCGACATTTGCATATCACTGGAGTGGAGACAACTCAAGCCTGGGAAATCCTGCAGCTCTGTGGTGTCATTGTGCCAAGCGGAGCTCTCAGGGGCTAATGAGTGATGTCTTACTGAGAGAATCCCTTTGAGGTCAGGAGAGCCACGCTCAGGCTGGTCGCAGCTGGCTGGGGCTTGATAACGCCGCCACAGTCGATCCGGAATTAGGTTTCCTTGCTCTCATGCAATGCTGCAATGCAGGGGAAGAAGGATAACAACAGACAAGGTCTGAGGATCCAATCATGAATCCCTTGGTCACCAGAGGCTTTATGATCCCAATGAAGTGTCCGATTATTTGCATACATCTCAGTCTTACCATTGGGTGACTTGTAAAACAAACTCCAGCATTTTGAGACAGGGAAAAATGAATTGGTGTGACACTACGTGGACCCGAAAAGCTTTTAATGATTCTAAAATATCTGTTGTTTTCCCTTTCTATGCATTTTAATATTCAACAATTCTTTCACATACTTGACAAAACATTTTTTTACATTTTTCAGCACTCAGATATTGTTAATGTTATCGTTGTTCACTCTCTTCCATCTCTGCTTCACAGTGTCCTACTTCGGGGACAGCTACTGCAAAATACAAGCCATCCAAGATGTCTCCACCTTCCAGCTGTCCCTGCAGTTTAAGACCAGCCGCCGCAGTGGCCTTCTCCTATTGGCTGCCGGGATGGAGGACTACATGTTCCTGGAGCTCCAGAATGGGAAACTACAGGTGAGACATGTGGACAGTGCAAGGTTAGAAGGCTGTCCTTGACGCAGCTTCTCCAAACAAGGGAAGATGGTAGTTAAATTACAATTACAATACAATTATGATTTCGCCATGGCAGAGCATGGCGCTAAAGGGGTTCAGAGTTTGGTTCCCAGTTCAACCATGCTGGAAAAAAAATAGCATTTTCAGAATCCTTTACTTGTTTCCATATTTTTATTCAAAAGTGTGTGTGAAAGATAATATTTGCTATTTGTCTCAACGCATCATAGTAATTTCCTGTTCTTCATAATGAGAACTTATTCTCTTTCCCCGAATAACTCACTGTGTACCCAAGTATCTATTTCCACAGGTTGATGAACAATAACTGTATTTTTTGGATGTAAAGTTCAACTCTGAGTAAACACACTCACCTAACCTTCACGGGTCAGTGGAGCGGTTATGTTGTTAAATTTCATCCCTGATTATATCATTTGGACACAGAATCCTGGCCTATACCATGCAAACAATCGTTTTATATTGTTATATATTTTATATTATAAGTTGTAGCGTACTCAGTTGACATTGTAAAGCCTGATGACGTAATCAAATTTTCAATGAATATTCTAGGCATCAAATAAGTATAGATGCCATCTATTTCATCCATCAAATAATCTGCATCGAATAAACCAACAAAATAATACATTTATAGACGATAAATTGTATAGTATTTTAAATTGTATTCTGTCACCTTTGTCTCTTCACAGGTGCGCATGGACATGGGCGCGGGAGAGGTTACGCTGTCCTCTTCTCTCGGAGTGCAACTGAACAACCTTCTGGAGCACCACGTCTCCGTCACCCTCCAGGACTCCAAACTCACCATGACCGTCGACAAGCTCTACCCCACGTTCGTCCCGGTGACGGGCGCCGACGAAGAGGAGCTCAACATCGACCTGGGTGTGTGGCTGGGTGGAGCAGGAGATCTGGAGGCCCCGTTCCTTAGCAACGCCATCCCACCGTTCCGAGGCTGCCTGACCGACCTCAAGTTCGAGTCCCACGGGTTTGACATCCTCAGCTCAGAGCATAAAGAGTGCCACGACACCAAAGAGTCCTGCAGCGGGGAGTTTGAGGCCGGCGACGGCGAGGCCACCAGCTTCGTCAGCCCTGATTCGTTCGTATCTTTTCCCACCTGGAGCGGAGCGAGCGGGGCGGGGCGTTCCTTGGAATTCCTGATGAAAACCACGATCGAGGACGCAGTACTCGCTTTTCATCCCGGCCGTGAATCTGATTTCATTGCCATAGGTGTGGTAGGGGGCTTCCTCAAAGGTGTGGTGGACCTTGGGAAAGGCATGCAGGTTCTGGACAACACCCAGGTCAAGCTGGATGACGACCAGTGGCACAGAGTGAGGCTCCAGGTGGACCAGACCTCACTCGTAATTAATGTTGATAGCCAGGCCAGCACCCTCACACTGGACAGCTCACAAAGTTTGGACTTAGTAGGAAATCTATACTTGGGTGGGATCCAAAGGAAGATGAAAGATGTGTTCCAGGAAAGTGGCATCTTGGATCGCATGGAGGTCGAGATCACATCGGAGTCTTTCATTGGCTGCTTCGGAGAAATCAAAGTGAACCAGAAGGACAGGAGTTTGCAGGATGCTTTGGTGACTAAGGATGTGCAGGTGAAATGTGATGGAGAGGACTATGACTACTCAAGCTACTATGACTCAGAGGCGACCACCACCGCAGCCCCTGTTCGGATTCGGTACGACGACGTGGACCCAAACGAACGCCACTGCTATCCCACCGAGGAAATGCCAGAGGCTTTCCGGAATATCACCAAACTCCTTGATGTCACCCCACTGCTGGTGACCGAGGGTGGCGACGCCTTCCTGGACATAAGCAACCTGAGACCCACATTCGATTTAAACGCGGTAGGAATGCGGCAGTCTCAGATCATCTTCACCCTCAAGAGCGATCCCTGGTATGGACTTATGGATATGGATCTCAATACCAAACACACCAAAAAGTTCACCCTGCTTGACGTTGTCAACCAAAAAATTAAGTACCTTCATGATGGGAATGAAAAGTATGGGGATCAAATACTGTTGGAGGTGGCCGCCTACAGTAACGGCTACATACCAGAGTGTCTGAAAACACCACGCGAGTACACACTTCCGGTGGAGGTGGTTCCTGTCAACTCCATCCCACAACTTGGCGGTGGAGACATTCTGGTCACAGAGAGGGGTAGAACACGCCTGAGTTCCGATGTCATTCAAATAGTGGACACTGACTCGCGTTGCGATGAATTGAAGATAACAGTAACCTCAGCACCTTCAAGGAACATTTACCTTGAAAATGACCAACAGCCAGGGAGACCCATTTCAGAGTTTACATGCAGGCAACTGAAAGACGGCCTCGTCTATTTTGTTCACAAAGGGGGCAATGTGGAGGACATTACCCTTGATGTATCTGATGGCCATTCAGTCAGTCAATCCACAACCTTTAAGTTGTCTGTGACTGTACCACATATGACCGTAGTTACCAATACTGGCATTGTATTGTCTCAGGGAAGCAACGCTACCATAGGTGTTCAACAGCTGTCTGTCATTGCTAATCCTCGTGAGGGTGATGTTGTTTATAATGTCACGCAACCTCTGCGGTATGGGGAACTGGTCATAATTACTAGTAACGGCATGCCCAAACAGATCACCTCTTTCTATCAATCAGATTTGGATCAGGGCAGGGTTCGATATGTTAGCACTGACTCAAGTGACCAAGAAAACAATGTTATCGACCATATTCAGTTTGACATCCACCTGGGGCAGGTTTCCAAGTGGAACAACACTCTTATCGTCAAGATCCTTCCCGCTCCAGTAAAGATTTCTCGCCTGGACCCAGTGGAGGTTGAAGCAGAAAAGGAGTGGTTAGTCTCTCGTTCAGATCTTCAGGCACTGGTCAACGGGCAAATGGCTGACCAACATATGGTCAAATATGTTCTCCTGAAGCCACCAACACTGGGCAGTCTTCGGTTCCGTGGCAGCGAGCTCTCTGAAGGCGACACCTTTACAGGTCAGGATATCCAGAACGACGACCTCAGTTACATGCACAGGGTCCACAGTGCCGTGGAGAGTGTGGATCAGTTCCTGTTCAGAGTGTCCGTCGGGGACCAGCAGTCTCCCATCTACACCATGCCAATTACCATCCTTGCCGACCACAGCGCTGATTCAACTGCCCCTCATCTCACCAATGAAAATTTGGCTGTGTTGCAGGGCGGGGAGGACATTCTGAGCAAGAAATACCTCTGGGTTCAGTCGCAAAGCTCTGTCGATTTTGTGTACCGGGTCACACAAGACCCAAAGCATGGGAGACTTATCAGGGAGTCCCCGCCCGGGCAGCCTAGGTTTGATGGGGGAATACGAGTCTTCAGCAACGAGGACCTCGAGCTGGACCGACTCATTTACAAGCACGACGGCTCCAAGACAGACAGTGATGAGTTCCATTTCACAGCCAGTGACGAGACCAACGAACAGACTGACGCCCAGTCGTCCATGACTGGCGTCTTTAGGATAACCGTTCAATCAAAGAACCAGCATGTGCCCGTGCGGGTCGTCGACAAGACCTTCAACGTGGTCAGGAACGGTCAGCGCTTGCTGACCACAGACGTCCTTCAGTTCAGGGACGACGACGCCAACTTCAATGACACCCAGATCGTCTACGCTCACGAGGGAATCCTGTCGGGGCAGCTGGTTTCGGCGTCCAACCCCTCCCAGCCCCTCTTTCGCTTCACCCAAGCCGACCTGAGAGACAAGCACATTCTCTTCGTGCACAACGGAGCCGACCGCGATCACTTCCAGCTGCAGGTGTCCGACGGGCTCCACCAGACGACCACGCGGATGGAGCTGCAAGCCGGCGATCCCTACCTGCGTGTGGAGAACAACACCATGGTGGTGATGGACCACGGCAGCACCAAGACCATCGACACTACGCTGCTGAGCGCAGACTCCAACCTGGACGTCCGAGACGACGGCGAGATCGCCTTCGAGGTGACGTCTTCGCCCGGCGACGGCAGGATCATCGTGAGCGGCATCGAGGCGTCGAGGTTCACCCAGGAGGACCTGAGGAAGGGAGTCATGTCGTATGAGCACAACTACGAGAGCTTGAGGTCCAAGGACTCCTTCGGGTTCACTGTTCGAAGCAAAGGTTATTCACAAGAAGGCACATTCAGGATAAAGATATTCAAACAAGGGTATCTCTCTCAACCGGATGTGGTCACCAACGAGGTCCTCATCGCGTACGAGGGGGAACACACCGTGGTCGACCAGGATCATCTAAAGGTACTGTTTGTTTGCTCTATAATTATGCTTTAAACTGCATAATAAAACTGTACATCATAATTACTCTTTTAATGAGCCTACCTACACTGTACGATGTGCATATGCTTTCGTTTAGCGAGGCACTATTTATAAACTCATTACTGCCTGACTGAATACAATGTTATTTCTAACTTCTGCTTTTCTGCTCTGCTTGTGGAACATGACTCACACGACTCAAACACTGTTTCATGAGATTGTACTATTGTTTTGTGATATAATATAATATTTGTTTTGCAACTCTCTCAGATTCCCATTGCAACCACATGCAACCGCCACATGTTATACTGAACATACTGCTTTTAATCTTGTTTATGTACTCAATTGCACTCTATTAAGTGTTGAAAACTGAGCGAAAAGTATACCCTCAGGGCGTTTCTGGACCCCCCTTTAATTTATAAGATACAGTCTGCTTGCACTCCATCTTAAAAGTAAATTATCTGACCTTAATGTGTTTATGTAGACTTTGACGATAATGAGAAAGAAAACATTCAACAAACTGTTTGGAAGACAACGTGGAAAACCCCCATTTTACTACAGAGTAATTTAGCACTATACCCTTTTATCCAAAGCAACAGCAGATTTATCTAAGGGCCAGGTCATTTATGAGCAGATTCCAATCACGCCTTATGCTCTAGGACAATGTACAATCTGATACGAACCCAGAATCGCTATTCTACTATTAGACCATGGTCCACAAATCTTCTTACTGCCTCTGCACCAACCCTTTATCATGAACCCTTCTGAGCTACGTGAATACCCATTGTGAAAAACCTTTGCTTGTGCATCTTTCAGGTGGAGCAACCAGACATCCTGCCCTCAGAGATGGTGTTCACCGTCAAGGGGCTCCCCCGGCTGGGTCACGTTGTCATGTTGGTGAACAACTCGGACAGGGCCGACACCATGGTGCTCGACTACTTCCACACGTTCACCCAGGACGACATCGACGAGGGCCGAATCCTCTACGTGTCCGCCTCACAGCAGGTCGGTCGATCATCCCAGCTTCTCCGTCCACCGCATACCTCCCTGTCATGAAGGAGTAGCAAGACACATCCGATGATACCATTTAATCATTTAGTAGAACCATTTGTAGGGGTAAGGCAGCCTATTGCTGAAGGATGCCTACAGGTTCTGTGACATACATCAAACCCAGTGCCCTTTTCGTGGGAATCGAACGTCCATACACCCACTAGCCTGCACGTCCTCCTACTAATCCCAGATGAGAAATGTGGTAAATGCGTTTCAATTCCAGCACACGTAGACCCAGAAGTGCATGATTAAAGCAGTCTCAAACGTCCAGGATGTGGTTCATGCCTTATGCTCTCTGCTCTCGCTAACGGTTCTCCCAACATCCGGTCCGGGGCCTTTCCAGGGCAGTGACGTCTTCCGGGTGGACGTGAGCAACGGCTTCACCAGCGTGGAGAACCTGGAGGTGACGGTGAACATCGTGCCACGCTTCATCCCCCTCCACGGGAACAACTTCACGGTGAAGGAGGGGCTGGGCGTGTCCATCAACACGGAGATACTCAACATCTCCCACCCCTTCTACGAAGACGCCAACATCGACTTTGAGGTGGTGGAGCCGCCGCGGCACGGCGACCTCCGCTACCTGGACAGGACCGTGCATGAGCTGACCTACTTCACCTGGGAGGAGGTGAGCAGGGGACGGGAGAGGAGAAGTTGGAGCTTAACTACTTCACCTGGGAGGAGTTGAGCCTGAGGGGAGAGGAGAGGGAGGAGCATAACTACTTTACCTGGGAGGAGATGGGCAGGGAGGGGGGAGGAGAGGGAGGAGCATAACTACTTCACCTGGGAGGCGGTGAGCAGGGGGGGGGGGGAGGGAGGAGCATAACTACTTGACCTGGGCGGAGGTCAGCAGGGGAGAGGGAGGAGCTTAATTGCCTCACCTGGGAGGATGTGAGCAGGGGAGGGAGGAGCTTCACTGCTTCACCTGGAACGAGATGAGGAGGGAAGGGACGAGGTGGAGGTGAGGGTGGAGGGGAAGGAGGTGCTCAACTTCTTCACCTGGGAAAATGACAAAAGGGGAAGAAGGGAGGAGAGTGAGGGGGGTAGGAGGGAAAGGGAGGAGAAAATAAAGTTTGGGGGGGAAGGGAGGCACGAAAAGACGATGATTGCCTGAAGATCCGATACACTAGGGAAATAGTGGTGGGATCTGCGGTCTCACTCAGCATTATAAATGATAATAACCAATGCAACTTTAACAAAAGATATAACAGAGCAACTTCAATTCAATATAAAGGTTCAGGGTTTCTTTCTGGTATTGGCTTGTGGTTTTGGGTCTTCATGAACGAGCAAAAAACTCAAAAAGAACTCACTATTTTCTCCTAGGATGTGACTCAACACTTCCCACTAGCCCACTAACTACACAGTTTGCCATGGCTACATACTGCATCACAACTACACCATAACTACCCTTTCCTGCTTTCTAATTTCCCCAGTGCGCCTTCTTACCTTCTTTGATCACAAAGTCTCTTCAAGAGAGTGGTCAGCACCGCAGAATACTCTTAACTTGATGTTACATATTTTCCACTGTACTGTCTCTCTCATGGTTTGTACGTGTAGTTCCAGACAGAACTTGAGAGAGGGAGAGTGAATGAGAGAGAGAGAGAGAGAGAGAGAGTAGAGAGAGAGAGAGTAGAGAGAGAGAGAGAGTAGAGAGAGAGAAAGGGAATCCTAAGATTGCCACACGATGATCTTGTCTTCCACCATGTGGTTTTGGGGTAGCCGGTATATATATACAGTATACAGGGCATAATTACTAGTGGAAAGACATGTATTTGTAATGTTTTAAAGAGGGATGGTGAGTCATGCGCCGTGTAGCTCCTGCATGTAGCGCTGTTCTCCTTTGTTCTATTTGCTGCTGCATTGTGGAAAAAGTGACAGGACCCTGGAACCCCCGGGTGCCAAAGGAAAGGGGCCCGATGTGCTTCCATAACAGGAGGCCCCTCTCCCCACACTGAGTACTGCCAGACCGTCTCTCTGTATCTATGTCTCTCTGTCTCTATTACTTTCTCTCTCTATGACTCTCCCGGTGCCTCTCTCTTTCCCTCTCTCTCTTCCTTTCTGTGCTCTGTCTACTCTCGCTGTCTCTCTCTCTTTCTCTTAGGCTACGTTTACACGATGACGGTCTGAACAGAAGACGCAAAAGTGGCGTCGCGTCTTCACTTTTTATTCCGCGTTTAGACGAGCGTTTTCGGGAGGAAATCTGCGTGCATACGGTGACGCAAAAGTGTGTGGATTTCGATAGGGCATGCATGCCAGGGGGCTAGGTGGTGCTGTGATACACTATCACACAACACCGCCATGTCTGAGCGCATGCGTATAATCTTCCTTCTTCTCTTATCCGTGCCGCAAAAAACAAAAAGATCCTTCTCTGTTCAGTAATACTATCTGTACATATCCTGTACATTTCATGGAAAGACTACTGTACGCTTGTTAGAGCTGCCAGAGCAGCTTGAAGGTCCGACTCATGGAAATAATCTGACATGTTTGTTTATTTCCTTGTACTGGCACATGTATGTGACGTAAACACGTACGCGACGTGAGCAGATCTGAGCAGTGTTTTGCGTCTTGGCAGTGTAGACGGAAACGATACGGCGGAGCGTATTCAACTTTTCCACTCTGGAGGGTGGTTTCAGATTTATGCGTTTTCATGGCCCGAAAACGCCGTCCCCGTCTAAACGAAAGGCACTTCCGATAAAATATTTTGTCGTTTTTACCCGCAAGCGTCCTCGTGTAAACGGGGCCTTACTCTCTCTTTCTGTACTCTCTATCTCTCTACTGTCTCTCTTTCTCTCCCTCTCTCTCTCTCTCTCTCTCTCTCTCTCTCTCTCTCTCTCTCTCTCTCTCTCTCTCTGCTCGTTCTCTCTGCTTTATCCGTCTACTACACTCACTATGTCCTCTATCTACTCTTCCTCTGTCTTCTCTGACTACTTTCATTGCGTCTCTACTCCTTC